>NC_069499.1:49291164-49336164 GCF_027579735.1 Bombina bombina | reverse complement strand
AATGAAGGCCGAAACGATCGTCTGGGGTTGCTGTGTTCCTTGTTCAGATAGGAATTGCCTGGTATTTCGGCGCTGGACTGACCGTAATAGGCGGGATCAGACTGATATACTACAGGAAAGTTCTACTCTGTGAAAAGCATTGCTGGGCTAAAAGAAGTTGCACCCAGGTGGTAAATCGCCATAGAACAGGCTAACAATGGTATTGAGCTGGTTGTTCGTTCCTGTGAGTGCATTTCTCTCTGTGTGTATTTAGTCTCCCTATGGGAAAAAGGGGAAACCAGACGTGGACTCCTTGCTCAGTGTGCTTAGAGGAATACTGCTACACCTCACTGACGAGGCCCAATGAAGGCCGAAACGATCGTCTGGGGTTGCTGTATTCCTTGTTCAGATAGGAATTGCCTGGTATTTCGGCGCTGGACTGACCGTAATAGGCGGGATCAGACTGATATACTACAGGAAAGTTCTACTCTGTGAAAAGCATTGCTGGGCTAAAAGAAGTTGCACCCAGGTGGTAAATCGCCATAGAACAGGCTAACAATGGTATTGAGCTGGTTGTTCGTTCCTGTGAGTGCATTTCTCTCTGTGTGTATATATATATATATATATATATATATATTACAGTATGTATAATCATTTTAAATAATTTTTATTAATTTGTTTTATATTTCATATTTAATATTCCAATAACACATATTTAAGATCAATTTTGTTTATGAACACCATTGCGCATTACACATATTTTACATTCCCATGTTATTCACATACGGCTAGATTTAGAGTTTTGTCGGTAACGACCCGCGTATCTAACGCTGGCTTTTTTCTGGCCGCACCTTTAAAATAACTCTGGTATTGAGAGTCCACAGAATGGCTGCGTTAGGCTCCAAAAAAGGAGCGTAGAGCATATTTAACGCAACTTCAACTCTCGATAACAGAGTTGCTTACGGACGCGGCCAGCCTCAAAAACGTGCTCGTGCACGATTCCCCCATAGGAAACAATGGGGCTGTTTGAGCTGAAAAAAAACACCTGCAAAAAAGCCGCGTTCAGCTCCTAACGCAGCCCCATTGTTTGCTATGGGGAAACACTTCCTACGTCTGCACCTAACACTCTAACATGTACCCCAAGTCTAAACACCCCTAACCTTACACTTATTAACCCCTATTCTGCCGCCCCCGCTATCGCCAGCCAATCAGAATCCAGTTCAATCCGATTGGCTGATCCAATCAGCCAATCAGATTGAACTTGATTCTGATTGGCTGATTCCATCAGCCAATCAGAATATTCCTACCTTAATTCCGATTGGCTGATAGAATCCTATCAGCCAATCGGAATTCGAGGGACGCCATCTTGGATGACGTCATTTAAAGGAACCGTTATTTGTCGTTCAGTCGTCGGCCAGGGTGGATGTTCCGCGTCGAAGGTTTTCAGGATGCTGCCGCTCCGCTCCGGATGGATGACGATAGAAGATGCCTCTTGGATGAAGACTTCAATCGGATGGAAGACCTCTTCTGCCCCGCTTGGATGAAGACTTCTACCGGATGGAGGACCTCTTCTTGCTCCGCTTGGATGAAGAATTTGGCTCGGCTGGGTGAAGACGACTCAAGGTAGGGAGATCTTCAGGGCCTTAGTGTTAGGTTTATTTAAGGGGGGTTTGGGTTAGATTAGGGGTATGTGGATGGTGGGTTGTAATGTTGGGGGGGTATTGTATGTTTTTTTTAAAAGGCAAAAGAGCTGAACTTCTTGGGACATGCCCCGCAAAGGGCCCTGTTCAGGGCTGGTAAGGTAAAAGAGCTTTGAACTTTAGTAATTTAGAATAGGGTAGGGCATTTTTTTATTTTGGGGGCTTTGTTATTTTATTAGCGGGCTTAGAGTAGGTGTAATTAGTTTAAAATTGTTGTAATATATTTCTAATGTTTGTAAATATTTTTTTATTTTTTGTAACTTAGTTCTTTTTTATTTTTTGTACTTTAGTTAGTTTATTTCATTGTTTTTATTTGTAGGAATTGTATTTAATTTATTTATTGATAGTGTAGTGTTAGGTTTAATTGTAGATAATTATAGGTATTTTATTTCATTAATTTATTGATAGTGTAGTGTTAGGTTTAATTGTAACTTAGGTTAGGATTTATTTTACAGGTAAATTTGTAATTATTTTAACTATTTTAGCTATTAAATAGTTCTTAACTATTTAATAGCTATTGTACCTGGTTAAAATAAATACAAAGTTACCTGTAAAATAAATATTAATCCTAAAATAGCTATAATATAATTATAATTTATATTGTAGCTACAGGGAGTGCAGAATTATTAGGCAAGTTGTATTTTTGAGGATTAATTTTATTATTGAACAACAACCATGTTCTCAATGAACCCAAAAAACTCATTAATATCAAAGCTGAATAGTTTTGGAAGTAGTTTTTAGTTTGTTTTTAGTTATAGCTATTTTAGGGGGATATCTGTGTGTGCAGGTGACTATTACTGTGCATAATTATTAGGCAACTTAACAAAAAACAAATATATACCCATTTCAATTATTTATTTTTACCAGTGAAACCAATATAATATCTCAACATTCACAAATATACATTTCTGACATTCAAAAACAAAACAAAAACAAATCAGTGACCAATATAGCCACCTTTCTTTGCAAGGACACTAGAAAGCCTGCCATCCATGGATTCTGTCAGTGTTTTGATCTGTTCACCATCAACATTGCGTGCAGCAGCAACCACAGCCTCCCAGACACTGTTCAGAGAGGTGTACTGTTTTCCCTCCTTGTAAATCTCACATTTGATGATGGACCACAGGTTCTCAATGGGGTTCAGATCAGGTGAACAAGGAGGCCATGTCATTAGATTTTCTTCTTTTATACCCTTTCTTGCCAGCCACACTGTGGAGTACTTGGACGCGTGTGATGGAGCATTGTCCTGCATGAAAATCATGTTTTTCTTGAAGGATGCAGACTTCTTCCTGTACCACTGCTTGAAGAAGGTGTCTTCCAGAAACTGGCAGTAGGACTGGGAGTTGAGCTTGACTCCATCCTCAACCCGAAAAGGCTCCACAAGCTCATCTTTGATGATACCAGCCCAAACCAGTACTACACCTCCACCTTGCTGGCGTCTGAGTCGGACTGAAGCTCTCTCCCCTTTACCAATCCAGCCACGGGCCCATCCATCTGGCCCATCAAGACTCACTCTCATTTCATCAGTCCATAAAACCTTAGAAAAATCAGTCTTGAGATATTTCTTGGCCCAGTCTTGACGTTTCAGCTTGTGTGTCTTGTTCAGTGGTGGTCGTCTTTCAGCCTTTCTTACCTTGGCCATGTCTCTGAGTATTGCACACCTTGTGCTTTTGGGCACTCCAGTGATGTTGCAGCTCTGAAATATGGCGAAACTGGTGGCAAGTGGCATCTTGGCAGCTGCACGCTTGACTTTTCTCAGTTCATGGGCAGTTATTTTGCGCCTTGGTTTTTCCACACGCTTCTTGCGACCCTGTTGACTATTTTGAATGAAACGCTTGATTGTTCGATGATCACGCTTCAGAAGCTTTGCAATTTTTAGAGTGCTGCATCCCTCTGCAAGATATCTCACTATTTTTGACTTTTCTGAGCCTGTCAAGTCCTTCTTTTGACCCATTTTGCCAAAGGAAAGGAAGTTGCCTAATAATTATGCACACCTGATATAGGGTGTTGATGTCATTAGACCACACCCCTTCTCATTACAGAGATGCACATGACCTAATATGCTTAATTGGTAGGCTTTCGAGCCTATACAGCTTGGAGTAAGACAACATGCATAAAGAGGATGATGTGGTCAAAATACTCATTTGCCTAATAATTCTGCACTCCCTGTATATTAGGATTTATTTTACAGGTAAGTATTTAGCTTTAAATAGGAATAATTTATTTAATAAGAGTTAATTAATTTCGTTAGATTAAAATTATATTTAACTTAGGGGGGTGTTAGTGTTAGGGTTAGACTTAGCTTTAGGGGTTAATACATTTATTAGAATAGCGGTGAGCTCCAGTCGGCAGATTAGGGGTTGATAATTGAAGTTAGGTGTCCGCGATGTTAGGGAGGGCAGATTAGGGGTTAATACTATTTATTATAGGGTTAGTGAGGCAGATTAGGGGTTAATAACTTTATTATAGTAGCGGTGCGGTCCGCTCGGCAGATTAGGGGTTAATAAGTGTAGGCAGGTGGAGGCGACGTTGAGGGGGGCAGATTAGGGTTTAATAAATATAATATAGGGGTCGGCGGTGTTAGGGGCAGCAGATTAGGGGTACATAGCTATAATGTAGGTGGCGGCTCTTTGCGGTCCGCAGATTAGGGGTTAATTATTGTAGGTAGCTGGCTGCGACGTTGTGGGGGGCACGTTAGGGGTTAATAAATATAATATAGGGGTCGGCGGTGTTAGGGGCAGCAGATTAGGGGTACATAAGTATAACGTAGGTGGCGGTCGGCAGATTAGGGGTTAAAAAAATTCAATCGAGTGTCGGCGATGTGGGGGGACCTCGGTTTAGGGGTACATAG
This sequence comes from Bombina bombina, assembly GCF_027579735.1. Lineage (NCBI taxonomy): Eukaryota > Metazoa > Chordata > Amphibia > Anura > Bombinatoridae > Bombina > Bombina bombina. Next base: position 49,331,634 of record NC_069499.1, on the reverse strand, counting down.
GTAGTTTATGGGTGTTAGTGTACTTTAGAGCACAGTAGTTAAGAGCTTTATAAACCGGCGTTAGCCCAGAAAGCTCTTAACTACTGACTTTTTTCTGCGGCAGGAGTTTTGTCGTTAGATTTCTAACGCTCACTTCAGACACGACTCTAAATACCGGAGTTAGAAAGATCCCATTGAAAAGATAGGATACGCAATTGACGTAAGGGGATCTGCGGTATGGAAAAGTCGCGGCTGAAAAGTGAGCGTTAGACCTTTTTTTGAATGACTCCAAATACCGGCGGTAGCCTAAAACCAGCGTTAGGAGCCTCTAACGCTGGTTTTCACGGCTACCGCCAAACTCCAAATCTAGGCCATAGAAAATAATGTACTTATTATTATTAAATATGTATTTCTATATGTATCTGATACTGTTCATGTAAAATACATATCTATACCTATATATCTATAGGAATAGATGGGTCCAGTGTACTTCCTTATCAATAGGAATAGATAAACAGGCATAGGTAAATATAAAGTTATTTAAGAAGTAAATTGTTTTACATGGCATGATTGATCTGAATCATGAAAGTTAAAAGAGATATGAAACTCAACATTTTTCTTTCATGATTCAGATAGAGCATTCAATTTTAAATGACTTTCCAATTTACTTCTATCATCAATTTTTCATTGTTTTTTTTGTAATAATAGAAGTAAATTGGAATTTTTTTTAAAATGGTATTCTTTGTCTAAATCACAAAATAAAATTTGTGGGTTTCATAGCCTTTTAATTTTGATCTTACTCTCCCTTTAATACTATATGATGACAGTGTTTGCAACAGTGGCGGTTCTACACGGGGGCCTACAGGGGCCAGTGCCCCTGTAAAAATGTCCCTGGTCCCCCCTGTGCTCCCCCTGAGCTTATCTGTGACGTTAATTCCTTGTTTTGCGGCAGTGTCATTGTTATTCCGCACTCGCCTCCTGATGTCAGAGCTCCCCCTCACGTGACGTCATCATTCTGCTACCAGTGTTTCTCCTTATGATGTAGAATCATTTGAAAAGGAGCTGGGAAACCGGACCTCAAGTTGGCTTATCCCCTCCCCCAGGACCTTTGATTTATCCCATTGAAGATCCCCATTCTTCCAGTCGCTGGACTCCTAATTTACCCCCTACAGGTCCCCAGATTATCCATCCCCCAGGACCACCCCCATACTCAGCGTTAACCCCCCTGGAGGATCCCCTTCACCACTATTGCTGCAGCAATGTGTGAAATTCTGCCCTACAGTGAGGATGGGGCATTATGGCTCTGATGCCGAGGTTGGGCAAATATCATTCAGCTGGCGCCTGCAGGATACCAGTTCCTTTTTTGGGGCAAATCAGTAGAAGAGACCCCCCAAACTGGGGCAGATCGGTAGAGCTAAGAGAGGTAAGGGGATGTAAACACCTATTGGATAGAATGATGTCTGCATAATTTCCCAAACCTTTTGTCTCCATTCATTCATCTATTTCACTTGCATTTTCTCTCATTTTCTCTCTGCAGTTTACTGTTCTCGCATCCTGCAGCCTCTAATGGGGTTTGTGTCATATATGGCATGGGGTGCATATGTCCAATTGAACCCTTTGGCTACCAAACAGAACTGATACCCTTTGATGTTCGATTCATGGAACCACTGTGGCAGCCAAATAGTTAACTGAGCCTGGGATGCTTATGATATTTTAGGGTTATAATATGATATCCAACAGGTTATTCCTTTATACCCTTTTACCACTATTGTGAAGCCTGAAGTGGATTAGTATAATGTAATTACCTCCAGGTCTCTCTTGTATGCCCATATAAAATATTCTGAAGGCTGCATGGGTGGGTATGCCCACAGACAAAGACTGAAGAGCTGATTTGAGGTGCTTGCCTCCATGCTGTTCCTATGTTTGGAAGGCTCAATATGATGCTAGGGTATGATTTTAATGTAAAGCAAAATTAAAGCATTTAATGTTTAAATATCATTTGTTTCCGTTGTTTAATTTGCCCCTCTAATTAAACACTGGCTCCACCTTGGCCGCCCCAGTAAAATTTGTCTAGAACCGCCACTGGTTTGCAACAACAGCAAAAATGTTAGAAAAATTACATATTTAAAATGTTGATGTGAACTAGCACAAAACAAATAATGCAATGCTGGGTAACACAGATCATTTTAAAAATAAACCAGGAAACATGCAGAGGTATCTATTCACACAATTAGTAATAGGGGACCAAGTTTAATTTATTACTCTCAAGATATACTTAAAGTGTTTGCACAATGTAATAAACAGGCAAACAGAACTTTGTGTTGACAACAGACCTAACTTCCTCAAACCGATTCTGAAGATAAACATAAACTTCAGTTACAGACAAGGCATTTCATACACTATTGCCTTTTAGGGCCTGTACAGCATCAGCTTAAATATTTTTTTCCAGTAACTAGAATTTTTTTTATATATTGCTTAATGTCCCTCTAACAAATCATCTACAAACTTCCATTCACTTTCTTCTAAAATCTTGTCTTTTACTCATTGTTATGTCCTGGCGCTTGTTAACGCAAATGAGGTCTCGCAATAGTACTGAAAAAAGGGAATTTGACATGGCACACAAGGATGCAGTATAATAATAACAATTCTTATTATAAACATATTACAATAACATAAATCAGTAGTCAGTCTATAAAGCAAGGCAGTAATTAAACTATAAACGCGTTACTTATCTTTGAGTTTCAGATAAAGGATAAATATCAGCAGTAGTACCACAGCTAAATGCAGCATCATCACGGAAAACCACACAGCAGATGTGACAGGTGCTTCCGTCTACGATGTTGCCCCAAACACTCTCCAATCCAACTCTGCCCCCCTTAGAAAATCTAAGTGGTTAGCAGGTCTGCCTAATATTATGTCAATCATATTATTTTGTAGCAATTGTGTTAGTTTCAATAAGAGTTTTTTTTTCTTATAAAAGTAAGGATTCTCACACCAGTGATTCCATTGGACTGTTCACCCCCTCCTTATCTCTATGAGAACAGACTATGAGAACAGAGTGAATACATGTGTAACTTTTCTTAAAGGCAATTCTCTTAAATGCATATATGTGTTAACGGCATATGTAATATATATGTATATATACTATAAATGTTTGCATACTGTGTATATATGTTGTGTGAGGGATTGCCAATTGTCTTTCCCCTACATTCTTTAAAAAGAGTAAATATATGATTCATGACTGCTATTGTATTATTTTGTAGCAACTCACAAAATATAAAATAATCATGTGTTTGTTAGTAGAGAGATTGAAAGGGACATGTAGGGCCACATCATGACTTTTGTTGGCCCAAGGCCCTTTTACCTTTGTGGGCTCCGCTTTTTTTAACCGTGAGAAAAGAGAGCACCAAAGAAACCATGAGAAAGTAAATTGTAATAAGACATTTTATTGAAATCATGAAAAAATAATTTTGACTTCCACGTACCTGTAGTTCAACTCTTCTCAGCAGGGATCTATCTATCTATCTATCTATCTATCTATCTATCTATCTATCTATCTATATCTTTCTATCCCCAAAATCATTATACAGAGCAGCATGTACGGTATATTGTTACTATTGCTTAATACTGAGTTACCTTTGGGGTGCCCCAAATTTTTTTTTTGCACCAGGGCCCTCTGTTGACTAGATCTGCTACTGATTCTTAGTATTTTGGGCTAATAAATATATCAGAATGCTGATAATGGGTAGCATTCCTTATCCAATTACATCTTGAAATCTTTGATGGAGAAATTATAGGATTTGTTGAAAAATTATTCTAGCAACATATCAATCTATTTAAAAACCCTTCACATGGACATGTATATATTTTTTTTAGTAGACAACCCAAAGTATTGATCTAGGCCCATTTTGGTATATTTCATGCCACCATTTCACCGCCAAATGCGATCAAATAAAAAAAATCATTCACTTTTTCACTAACTTTAGGTTTCTCACTGAAATGATTTAGATATCAAAATAGCAAGAGTATTGCATTGAGAAATTATACTTTTTTATTAGACTAGCTATACATTTATAAGATGACAAACTTTCGGAAGAATGTCTTTCTTTTTCAAGTCTGAAGAATTGCAATACTCTTGTTATTTTAATATCTAAATCTCTGAACTAACACGGCTACTCCAATCAACATTACATTATTTACAAATAGCTTGTGCAATCATGGCACAAATGGTTGTAAATGATTCTCTGGGATCCCCTTTGTTCAGAAATAGCAGACATATATGGCTTTGGCATTGCTTTTTGGTAATTAGAAGGCTGCGAAATGCCGCTGACCAAAGTGTATTATGCCCAGCAGTGAAGGGGTTAATTAGGGAGCTTGTAGGATTAATTGTAGCTTTAGTGTAGTGTAGTAGACAACCCAAAGTATTAATCTAGGCCCATTTTCGTATATTTCATGCCACCATTTCACCGCCAAATGCGATCAAATAAAAAAAATCGTTCACTTTTCACTAACTTTAGGTTTCTCACTGAAATTACTTACAAACAGTTTGTGCAATTATGGCACAAATGGTTGTAAATGATTCTCTGGGATCCCCTTTGTTCAGAAATAGCAGACATATATGGCTTTGGCATTGCTTTTTAGTAATTAGAAGGCCGCTAAATGCCGCTGTGCACCACACTTGTATTATGACCAGCAGTTAAGGGGTTAATTAGGTAGCTTGTAGGGTTAATTTTAGCTTTAGTGTAGAGATCAGTCTCCCACCTGACACATCCCCCCCATACCTCCCTGACCCCCTTAAACAGCTCTCTACCCTCCCCCACGTCACAATTGTCACAGCCATCTTAAGTACTGGCAGAAAGTCTACCAGTACTAAAATAAAAGGCTTTTTAAAAAAAAAAAAAAATATATATATATATATATATACAGTGGATATATATATATATATATATATATATATATATACACAGTGGATATATAAAGTCTACACACCCCTGTTAAAATGGCAGGTTTCTGTGATGTAAAAAAATGAGACAAAGATAAATCATTTCAGAACTTTTTCCACCTTTAATGTGACCTATAAACTATGCAAATCAATTGAAAAACAAAAATAATATGGTTGCATAAGTGTGCACACCCTTAAAATAATACTTTGTTAAAGCAACTTTTGATTTTATTACAGCACTCAGTCTTTTTGTGTATGAGTCTATCAGCATGGCACATCTTAACTTGGCAATATTTGCCCACTCTTCTTTGCAAAAACACTCCAAATCTATCAGATTGCGAGGGCATCTCCTGTGCACAGCCCTCTTCAGATCACCCCACAGATTTTCGATTGGATTCAGGTCTGGGCTCTGGCTGGGCCATTCCAAAACTTTAATCTTCTTCTGGTGAAGCCATTCCTTTGTTGATTTGGATGTATGCTTTGGGTCGTTGTCATGCTGAAAGATGAAGTTCCTCTTCATGTTCAGCTTTCTAGCAGAAGCCTGAAGGTTTTGTGCCAATATTGACTGGTATTTGGAACTGTTCATAATTCCCTCTACCTTGAATAAGGCCCCCGTTCCAGCTGAAGAAAAACAGCCCCAAAGCATGATGCTGCCACCACCATGCTTCTCTGTGGGTATGGTGTTCTTTTGGTGATGTGCAGTGTTGTTTTTGCGCCAAACATATCTTTTGGAATTATTGCCAAAAAGTTCAACCTTGGTTTCATCAGACCATAACACCTTTTCTCACATGCTTTTGTGTTTTTGCTCAATTTAGCTGGGCTTGGATGTTTTTCTTCGTAAGAAAAGGCTTCCATCTTGCCGTCTACCCCAAAGCCCAAACATATGAAGAATACGGGAAATTGTTGTCACATGTACTACACAGCCAGTACTTGCCAGATATTCCTGCAGCTCCTTTAATGTTGCTGTAGGCCTCTTGGTAGCCTCCCAGACCAGTTTTCTTCTTGTCTTTTCATCAATTTTGGAGGGATATCCAGTTCTTGGTAATGTCACTGTTGTGCCATATGTTCTCCACTTGATGATGACTGACTGTCTTCACTGTGTTCCATGGTATATCTAATGCCTTGGAAATTCTATTGTTCGCCTCTCCTGACTGATACTTTTTAACAATGAGATCCCTCTGATGCTTTGGAAGCTCTCTGTGGACCATGGCTTTTGTGTAGGACGCAACTAAGAAAATGTCAGGAAAGACCTACTAGAACAGCTGAACTTTATTCAGGGTTAATCAGAGGCACTTTAAATTACGGCAGGTGTGTGATGACTCTTATTTAACATGGTTTTGAATGTGATTGCTTAATTCTGAACACAGCTACATCCCAGACTTATTCAACCACATTATTTTAGTTTTTTTTTGTTTACTTCCCTCCACCTTAAAGATCTCAGTTTGTTTTTTGATTGAGTTGTGTAGTTTATAGGTCACATTAAAGGTGGAAAAAGTTCTGAAATGATTTATCTTTGTCTAATTTTTTTACATCACAGAAACCTGCCATTTTAACAGGGGTGTGTAGACTTTTTATATCCACTGTATATATATATATATATATATATATATATATATATATATATATATATATATATATATATATATATAGTTATTCTGCAGTATTGGATCCCCCTTAGCCCCAACCTCCCTGATTCCCCCTCCCAAACAGCTCTCTAACCCTTCCCCCATTACCTAGTTGCCGCCATATTGGGTACTGGCAGCTGTCTGCCAGTACCCAATTTATTAAAAAACAAAGGTGCCTTTTTAAATGAATAAATAAAATCCCCAATTTACTGTAGTGTAGCTGCCCCCCCTCAATACCCTCCCCCCCCCAGATCCCTTGCCCAATATCAGATTCCCCTCTTTACCAATGCATGGCGTACATGATACGCTGTAGCGTATCATGTCCGCCAGACATTGCTGAATGCAGACAGCATACATTGTCGGCATTTAACATTGCACAAGCAGTTCTGGTGAACTGCGTGTGCAATGTCGCCCCCTACAGATTAGAGGTCGCTGATGTCCGCAGCCTCAGAGCAGGCGAACGTGTTAAGGTGCAGCGGGGGCCATTCAGCCCTTGATAAATCGGCCCCTTATTGTTATTCACAGAGCATCTATCTTGTAACAGTTCACCGTAGAACAACACTCACTGTGAAGAATACAGACATCACAGAATTATCTTCAAAATGTAACAGAACAAACTAATACAAAAAATAATCTCTGTCAATAAAACAATTCACTTCAATATAAGCAAAAAAAAAAAAAAAGAAAACTTGAAAAAGTTATAAGAAAAAAAACTTGAGGTGACTTCATCAGACTTGCAACAGCGTGACAATGCAGCAAGTTGGCATAATTTACAAGGACAAAAGAGTTTTTATGAATTCTGCGTGCTTGGCACTAGCATAGGTGAAAAATCCCAAGCACATCCCAGCAATAGGACGCCTCTCATTCATGTCTATGAGATCTTTGTGACACCTTCTCTTCTGTCTAATGAGACCACTTTCCCATAACAACACAGAAGTGAATTTTTTACATTCACATTAAGCACGTGTCAAGTTTGTTTATTATCATGGCAACAGATTCCACAGCGCTATTATACATAGTAAAACAACTTTGCAATATACTTTCATTGTTTATTTTGCCCTTTTATCCGAAAATTGTGGACTTTCCAGTCCTGAAACCTGAAAAAGCACATGACAGCTGCAGAAGCCTAACTTTCGGGTTTGGTTCCAATCTTTATGATTTTTTGGGGGGATTTTAGAGTAACGGGATTTGAATCAACAAACACCAGAACCGATACACCAAACTAGACAACAATGCAAATCTAGAATGGTGAATTCACATTCTCTTTACCTTAGATCACATCCCTATCACCTCATCAGCCAATCATAAACCTTGAAAACATGGCTCCCATCACTGAGTGCTTCCTTTTAAATATAATAAATTAACATAATATATTTGAAATTCACTTATTATTTATGATGATTATGATGACGTATGATGATTATGATGACGTATTCAGTGTAATTTTATTTGGTGTTAATCAATTGCCATCCAAAATGGTCGTTGCTAGTGTTGGCATGGGCTGTGCCATCTTGTTTTTCTGGTCCAAGCATGTGCATATGGTTGGCGCATATGTGTTAATGAATGATTTGAGGATTTTGAGCTTTTATCAAGAGGTTGGGTGGATTGTTATAGCCAATGTCAATATTGTCCATGCATCCTATTGGTGGATTTCCCAGTAAATGCTGATATCCGATACAAAAATGGTGTTATTGTTTGGACTGATCTCGCTCAATGTTGAAAAACTTGTATCAGGAGCTGTAAAATGGAAAACCCAGTCATCTCCAGATTGTCTCTCCCAATAAGGAAAGTTGTGGAATCCAGCCTCTTCTCAAAAATAATAAAACTTCTTTATTGCTTCCACATTATGGGAAAGAAGACAACATTTCAAGCCCTATGTTTGGCTGTTTATCATGACATGAGTCATCTCTCATTCTGCATACTGGGATTGACCTTCCCTGATGAATCCGTGCCCCAGGTGGATGGGTGCTGTCTACATTGATAGCATTTAAATAAAGAAAGTTGAAGTTGTGTGTTTGGAGTTTGACTATTAAAAAACAATTGCTGTAAACAAAGTGTTAATCAGACTCTGCTGATACATTAATTTATTTGAAGACTGCAGAAAAATGTTGTAACTGCAAGGTGTGTACTGTCACTTTAATTCACAGATAACTTAAAAGATTCTTCTGCTTTAATTCTTTAAAATAAGGAGCATGTCTTTCATAAAATATTTCTTATCTAAATATAGATATTTACATGATTTTAGGTCTTTGATTAATATTCCTTGATTACAAGAAGCCTTACCTCACACTTTGATGTATTATGGCAGAATGGGGACAGATTCCTGCTACATTAACTTATTTATGAGCTCTAAGACATTTGTTTCCTTCAGTGGATTTTATACATTTCCAGGGACAAACGTGCTATAAAAATATATTGGCTTAGATTCCAACCCTTCTAAAATCTGAGCCACCTCAATCCTTTGGATGTTTTTTTCAGATTACAAAGGGCTATGCAATTAATGTGTTTCCAATTACATGTTTATCAGCTGTAGTACAGGAAACTGTTCTTTTATGTTTAGTTTTATATTTAAAAAAGATAATTTTGCTGATTAAAACCACCCACCCGTTGTTCTCAAAAACATGCACATCAAATTGCAGACCTGTTTATCTTATCTCTCTGTATACACACAAATGCCAAATACAGTACTGAAATAATCACATTTTCATTATGGGCGGTAATTACAATGCGCAAAACCAGCTATTTTCATAGCAAAAATAAACCTAAAGGATAATTTTCCAATATATTTAATGGTCTGCATCTGGTATAACAAGTCATTGGGAACAGACTTGTGAAGTGTCCCTTTTAAGTTTAACAACACTTGTACTGTGCACTTGCCTGCACGCTCTGAGTACCTGCACAGACAGCAGATCATTGGCAGTCACTCATTTGCTTCTTATCATATATGCACCCCCATCGCTCTGAGCAAGGCACAATACACAGTCGGCTAGAGTTGGGCGGTAGCCGTCAAAGCCAGCGTTAGAGGCTCCTAACGCTGGTTTTTACCGCCCTCTGGTATTTGGAGTCAGTCAGGAAAGGGTCTAACGCTCACTTTGCAGCCGTGACTTTTCCATACTGCAGATCCCCCTACGCCATTTGCGTATCCTATCTTTTCAATGGGATCTTTCTAACGCCGGTATTTAGAGTCGTGGCTGAAGTGAGCGTTAGAAATCTAACGACAAAACTCCAGCCGCAAAAAAAAGTCAGTAGTTAAGAGCTTTCTGGGCTAACGCCGGTTTATAAAGCTCTTAACTACTGTGCTCTAAAGTACACTAACACCCATAAACTACCTATCTACCCCTAAACCGAAGTCCTCCCACATCACCGCCACTCTAATTACATTTTTTAACCCCTAATCTGCCGTCCGCACGCCGCCGCAAGCTACGTTATACTTATGTACCCCTAATCTGCTGCCCCTAACACCGCCGACCCCTATATTATATTTATTAACCCCTAATCTGCCCCCCTCAACGTCGCCTCCACCTGCCTACACTTATTAACCCCTAATCTGCCGACCGGACCGTGCCGCTATTATAATAAAGTTATTAACCCCTAATCCGCCTCACTCCCGCCTCAATAACCCTAGAATAAATAGTATTAACCCCTAATCTGCCCTCCCTAACATCGCCGACACCTAACTTCAAGCATTAACCCCTAATCTGCCGACCGGAGCTCACCGCTACTCTAATAAATATTTTAACCCCTAAAGCTAATTCTAACCCTAACCCTAACACCCCCCTAACTTAAATATAATTTAAATCTAACAAAATAAATTAACTATTATTAAATAAATTATTCCTATTTAAAGCTAAATACTTACCTGTAAAATAAACCCTAATATAGCTACAATATAAATTATAATTATATTGTAGCTATTTTAGGATTAATATTTATTTTACAGGTAACTTTGTAATTATTTTAACCAGGTACAATAGCTATTAAATAGTTAATAACTATTTAATAGTTACCTAGTTAAAATAATTACAAAATTACCTGTAAAATAAATCCTAACCTAAGTTACAATTAAACCTAACACTACACTAGCAATAAATAAATTAAATACAATACCTACAATTATCTACAATTAAACCTAACACTACACTATCAATAAATAAATTAAATAAAATACCTACAAATAAATACAATTAAACCTTACACTACACTATCAATAAATAAATTAAATTAAATACCTACAAATAAATACAATGAAATAAACTAACTAAAGTACAAAAAATAAAAAGAACTAAGTTACAAAAAATAAAAAAATATTTACGAACATTAGAAAAATATTACAACAATTTTAAACTAATTACACCTACTCTAAGCCCCCTAATACAGGGAGTGCAGAATTATTAGGCAAATGAGTATTTTGACCACATCATCCTCTTTATGCATGTTGTCTTACTCCAAGCTGTATAGGCTCGAAAGCCTACTACCAATTAAGCATATTAGGTGATGTGCATCTCTGTAATGAGAAGGGGTGTGGTCTAATGACATCAACACCCTATATCAGGTGTGCATAATTATTAGGCAACTTCTTTTCCTTTGGCAAAATGGGTCAAAAGAAGGACTTGACAGGCTCAGAAAAGTCAAAAATAGTGAGATATCTTGCAGAGGGATGCAGCACTCTTAAAATTGCAAAGCTTCTGAAGCGTAATCATCGAACAATCAAGCGTTTCATTCAAAATAGTCAACAGGGTCGCAAGAAGTGTGTGGAAAAACCAAGGCGCAAAATAACTGCCCATGAACTGAGAAAAGTCAAGCGTGCAGCTGCCAAGATGCCACTTGCCACCAGTTTGGCCATATTTCAGAGCAGCAACATCACTGGAGTGCCCAAAAGCACAAGGTGTGCAATACTCAGAGACATGGCCAAGGTAAGAAAGGCTGAAAGACGACCACCACTGAACAAGACACACAAGCTGAAACGTCAAGACTGGGCCAAGAAATATCTCAAGACTGATTTTTCTAAGGTTTTATGGACTGATGAAATGAGAGTGAGTCTTGATGGGCCAGATGGATGGGCCCGTGGCTGGATTGGTAAAGGGCAGAGAGCTCCAGTCCGACTCAGACGCCATCAAGGTGGAGGTGGAGTACTGGTTTGGGCTGGTATCATCAAAGATGAGCTTGTGGGGCCTTTTCGGGTTGAGGATGGAGTCAAGCTCAACTCCCAGTCCTACTGCCAGTTTCTGGAAGACACCTTCTTCAAGCAGTGGTACAGGAAGAAGTCTGCATCCTTCAAGAAAAACATGATTTTCATGCAGGACAATGCTCCATCACACGCGTCCAAGTACTCCACAGCGTGGCTGGCAAGAAAGGGTATAAAAGAAGAAAATCTAATGACATGGCCTCCTTGTTCACCTGATCTGAACCCCATTGAGAACCTGTGGTCCATCATCAAATGTGAGATTTACAAGGAGGGAAAACAGTACACCTCTCTGAACAGTGTCTGGGAGGCTGTGGTTGCTGCTGCACGCAATGTTGATGGTGAACAGATCAAAACACTGACAGAATCCATGGATGGCAGGCTTTTGAGTGTCCTTGAAAAGAAAGGTGGCTATATTGGTCACTGATTTGTTTTTGTTTTGTTTTTGAATGTCAGAAATGTATATTTGTGAATGTTGAGATGTTATATTGGTTTCACTGGTAAAAATAAATAATTGAAATGGGTATATATTTGTTTTTTGTTAAGTTGCCTAATAATTATGCACAGTAATAGTCACCTGCACACACAGATATCCCCCTAAAATAGCTATAACTAAAAACTACTTCCAAAACTATTCATCTTTGATATTAATGAGTTTTTTTGGGTTCATTGAGAACATGGTTGTTGTTCAATAATAAAATGAATCCTCAAAAATACAACTTGCCTAATAATTCTGCACTCCCTGTAAAATAACAAAGCCCCCCAAAATAAAAAAATGCCCCACCCTATTCTAAATTAAAAAAGTTCAAAGCTCTTTTTCCTTACCAGCCCTGAAAAGGGCCCTTTGCGGGGCATGCCCCAAAGAATTCAGCTCTTTTGCCTGTAAAAAAACCCACATACAATACCCCCCCCCAACATTGCAACCCACCACCCACATACCCCTAATCTAACCCAAACCCCCCTTAAATAAACCTAACACTAAGCCCCTGAAGATCTCCCTACCTTGTCTTCACCTCACCGGGTTCAGCGATCGGTCCAGAAGAGGGATCGAAGTCTTGATCCAAACGGCGGCTGAAGAAGGTGTAATTAGTTTAAAATTGTTGTAATATTTTTCTAATGTTTGTAAATATTTTTTTATTTTTTGTAACTTAGTTCTTTTTTATTTTTTGTACTTTAGTTAGTTTATTTCATTGTATTTATTTGTAGGTATTTAATTTAATTTATTTATTGATAGTGTAGTGTTAGGTTTAATTGTAGATAATTGTAGGTATTGTATTTAATTAATTTATTGATAGTGTAGTGTTAGGTTTAATTGTAACTTAGGTTAGGATTTATTTTATAGGTCACTTTGTAATTATTTTAACTAGGTAGCTATTAAATAGTTATTAACTATTTAATAGCTATTGTACCTGGTTAAAATAAATACAAAGTTGTCTGTAAAATAAATATTAAATCTAAAATAGCTACAATATAATTATAATTTATATTGTAGCTATATTAGGGTTTATTTTACAGGTAAGTATTTAGCTTTAAATAGGAATAAGTTATTTAATAAGAGTTATTTTATTTCGTTAGATTTAAATTATATTTAACTTAGGGGGGTGTTAGGGTTAGACTTAGCTTTAGGGGTTAATACATTTATTATAGTAGCGGTGAGCTCCGATCGGCAGATTAGGGGTTAATTATTGTAGGTAGGTGGAGGCAACGTTGTGGGGGGCAGATTAGGGGTTAATAAATATAATATAGGGGTCGGCGGTGTTAGGGGCAGCAGATTAGGGGTACATAACTATAATGTATGTTGCGGCGGTGTACGGAGCGGCAGATTAGGGGTTAATAATAATATGCAGGGGTCAGCGATAGCGGGGACGGCAGATTAGGGGTTAATAAGTATAAGGTTAGGGGTGTTTAGACTCGGGGTTCATGTTAGAGTGTTAGGTGCAGACGTAGGAAGTGTTTCCCCATAGAAAACAATGGGGCTGCGTTAGGAGCTGAACGCTGCTTTTTTGCAGGTGTTAGTTTTTTTTTCAGCTAAAACTGCCCCATTGTTTTCTATGGGGGAATCGTGCACGAGCACGTTTTTGAAGCTGCCCGCGTCCGTAAGCACCGCTGGTATCGAGAGTTGCAGTGGCGTTAAAAATGCCTGTACGCTCCCTTTTTGGAGCCTAACGCAGCCGTTCTGTGAACTCTAAATACCAGAGGTATTTAAAAGGTGCGGGGGGGAAAACGCACCCCTTTGGCCGCAGAACTCTAAATCTAGCCGAGTATAAGCTATCATCAAAACAGTGATAACTTTTATCAGAAGCACATTTGCTGAATAAAATGCTCCTATACAAAAAAATTGAATTTGCATTTCAACTTTTATTATCATGTCCATGCAAAGCATAATTAAAAAAGATAAGAATGTTAAAGTTCTTCAGTGAAACTAAATACCCATTCAGGGGCGTAACTAAACCTCACTGGGCTCTAGGGAAAAGACTGCTGAGCACCACCCCCATTTCAACAGCGCCTTATCTGGCTGTTTGCAATAAGCAGCAGCCACATAGGAGAAAACTGAGCTGCTTCTCTCTGACTGTGAGTCATCCTTCCCCTTTTGTTAGTCTGAACCAGAGGATATGCAGTTGTGCATCCTTACTGTACAAATATGGTGGCAGGTTTAGTTTGCAACAACACTGTGGTGGCCATCTTGGAAACCCTGCCGCCATATATTAATAGTGCAGGTGGAACCCTGGCCTAACCAGACTCCTGTGTAGAAACACCATGATTGATTGCAGCAGGACCAGATTGGCCACCTTGAGGTGTGGCTAAGGGAAACAAACAAGGACCTATTCCTCTCTCAGACAAACAGTGGAATGAAACTCAGAATTAGGGACTGTCCCGCTCAAATAGGGACAGTTGGGAAGTCTGCAGTGTAGTTATGCCGCTGAAGGGAATCAGTAGTGACATCATTCCACCTGCATCATGTCTTCCTCTTTGTGTGCTCCCCTGTAAACCAGACTCCGAGTTTAAGGAATGTGCATGGATTTGCCTTTATAATATGTTGGTGGATTTTCCAAGATAGCCGGCACAATGATGCTGTACAGAAAAAAACACAATATTTGTACAGGAAGTCTGTGCATATCCTCTGGCACAGACTGACCAGGGAGGATGCATGAGTCACATTCTACTATGTGGTTGCTGGCTCAGCTTCTACTGATTACAAACAGCCAGAAATGGTGCTGTGGAAATGGACTTCCCACCACAGCATTTGTCCTGGAGCCTAGAGCACTCTAGTTATGCCCTTGCCCTGTACCTATTTTTATAGCAGATAAATGTATGCATTCTAAATATAATAGCGCTATCACCAAAGTAAATAAAGCAGACATGTATGAAACTAGTTATGGCCTAACAGCTATTTTTCTAAAGCATAGTCTTTATTGATGCTTTAGCAAAGCATAGTGAGTGGAATTCTGTTAGTAAGATTTCTAACAAGTCCTTTTCTGTGTCATTTGTTGGTGACACCTCCTCTTAAATGCCTCTGTTGGTTGGAGGCCCCAAGGCTCTGTCCTGAACCTGATTTCATCCACTATAAGTTTATTCTTCATTCATACACATATGCCCTTCACTTAACCAAGCAAACCTACTTCTCTTCTCTCATATCTACTCTTTCCTCAAACCCTAAATGACTCCATCTTTAACTCTCTTCTCTACCCACCTGCTCCACCCCCCATCTGTCTTTAGTGCTCAAGACCTGGCAGACTACTTTTTAAACAAAACACGTAACATCCCAACACCAACCTGCAATCTTACAACAAGCCCAGTTACGTCCTTTGCCACCCTCTGCATCTTCCATCCAGCAACTGAGAATGAAGTTTCTTCATTATTATCTTCCTCACGCCTCACTACCTGCCCGCTCAACCCTATCCCTTCCTATCTAATACTCTCCCTGTCTTCCACCCTCACTCCTGCTCTTACTCACATCTTCAACCTATTTCTCTCTGTCTCTCTCTAACGATTCATTCTCATCTTCTTTCAAACATGCAAAAGTCACTCCCATACTCAAAAAACCCTCCCTTGACCCTAATTCTCCTGAAAACTACCACCCCATATCACTGCTGCCTCTAACATCAAAACTCCTCGAAAAACTAGTTTACAATCTCCTAACCCACTTCCGGCCCACCAACTCCTTGCTTGACCCCCTGCAATCTGGATTCCGCCCCAAACCCTCAACTGAGACTGCCCTTACCAAGGTTACTAACGATTTTATTTCTGCTAAAAGTAATGGCCACTTTGCTATACTTATCTTACTTGACCTCTCTGCTGCATTCAAAAAAAGTTGACCACCAGCCCCGCCTCCTACAGACCCTTAGCTCTTTTGGCCTCTGTGACACTGCTCTTTCTTGGATTCTCTCTTATCTTTCTCACAGGTCTTTTTCTGTGTCATTTGCTGGTGACTCCTCCTCTCCAATGCCTCTGTCTGTTGGAGTACCTCAAGGATCTGTTCTGGGTCCGCTACTCTTTTCCATTTATAATTCTTCACTGGGTAAACTTATCAACAGTTACGGCTTCAAATATCAGCTCTATGCTGATGACACCCAGATCTACCTCTCCACCCCTGCTCTCTCTCCCTCTGTACTGCAATAACCTACTTACTGGCGTTCCTCTTTCATGCCTTTCCCCCTTTCTATCCATCCTAAATGCCTCTGCCATGCTAATCCACCTTTCCTGTCGTTCTGTATCTGCTGCACCTCTATGCAAGTCCCTTCAATGGCTCCCCATTCACAGCAGAATTAAATTTAAAATCCTCACCCTTATATACAAAGCTCTCACCAACTTCGCTCCCCACTACCTATCCTCTCTAATCAACAAGTATACTCCAGCCCGCCCACTAAGATCCAACAATGACTTGCTCCTTCGATCTTTGGCCATCACCTCTTCCCATGCTAGACTGCAGGACTACTGTCTTTCAGCACCAACCCTCTGAAACACTCTCCCTTGTGCTGTCAGGCTTTGCCCTAATCTTTCTTCCTTTAAATGCTCCCTGAGGTTTTTTTTTGTTCAGAGAAGCCTACCACCCAACTAAGTAATAAATTAATTTCACTTACCTAACATTTCCCTCATATAACTCTGCATTAACATCTTTCTCAATATTGCAGTCCTCACCTCCTGTTTCTCAACCTACTACTCTTCTAGATTGTAAGTTTCCATGGTAATAGGGCCCTCAATTCCTCCTGTATGTGTTTGTAAAATTTTGTCTTGTCTCTTACAAGTTTGATATCATTGTTTTATTTAAATGAATTGCATCCATATACAGCGCTGCGGAATATGCTGGCGCTTCATAAATAAAGTATAATAATAATAATAAAAAAAGCATCACTACACACCAAAGGATCTGACCACACACAGGTAATATTATAATAATAATATCACAGGTTGATATTATACTTATCTGGTAATAAAAACAACTCTAGTATTTTACTTAACAGCCTTTTATGCCAGTGTATAGTTATTAAACATCTGTCATAGAGAACCCTTGTGGTTGCTGACACTCATTAACTGTGCACCTAAATATATCAACTTTGATTAGCTCAGTGTTGACTGTTATTCCACCCATAGTACAAATATGTACATACACCTTTAAATGTACTTCTTGGTAATCCGTTATAGGTATTATTTGATTACCTATGATATGAAAACAGCGCATCTTAGAATCTCATTTGTGTTTTTAACTTCACACATCTGTTTTAATTTAAGCAATAAAAGTTGTTTTAATTATAGACTAGGTTTTCTACCCCTTGCATAATGATGTATTCTAGACATGTGCGATTAGTTTCGGATCAATTCGGAAATTCGGCCGAATTAGTTACATTCGGAGATTCAGATCGATTCGAATTTTCGAATTGAAATAGTGCCGAATCTACAGAATAAATCCGAATTAGTTCGGATTTATTCGGTAGATTCGGATGGCCATGGATTACACTAGTATTGTACAGTATATTAGGTTATATCACTCTGCTATGGGTTACACCTAATATACAGTACATAATACTAGTGTAATACACAGCACATCACACCTAACACATACCAAAATTCAGAATTTCCGAACTGAACCGAATCCAGCCGAATTTATTCGAATCCTAATGAATCCGAAACAAATCCGAAACTAATTTATTCGAATTCGAATCGATCCGAACCGAAATTCGAAAAAATCTGAACCGAAACAAATTTTTCGATCATGCACAAGTCTTATGTATTCAACATAAGGGGAGACGGAAGTGCTACATATCTGCATACTTTTCGGTCAAACTTATTTGACTAAACTCTGTAAATTTTGTATATGCACAAGCACTCTACCCTGAATGTATACTATAGTATAAACTATATAAGGCATCCCCACATTATCTGTGTAGTGCTATTGTAACCCATTGTTTGTGCATATATATGCAAGAGCATTGGAGCCCTTTGCACTTAAGTAGAGGAAATCATGTTAAAGCATATTTATGCAATATTAAATTTTAATAAAGGTTTTAACTATGTAATTACTTAATTACTGTAAATATTTCACATTCCAATGTTCTGCACAAAACAGAATGTGTTCTTTGTATTTCTAATTAAATATTCCTATATATTTGTGTATATATCTATACCTATATATAATCATGTATGTATATAAGTATAGATATATATTGTACCAAAAACAGCAGATATATGTAGAAACATGTATTTATGAAACATTCATATGTTCATGTTTGGTTAGCGCAAAATGAGAATATGTGTATATATATATATCAGGTTTGCGCAAGAGTTTTGGTGTTAGTTCCCCCCCCCCTCACTTTTTTTGCTCTATTGACTTCAATGGGGAACATGTGAATGCGCACGCAATATTCTAACTTCGGCATTATGTGCTTGTCCGGTTAGTGCGAGAGCTCTGTGGTCACACTAACCCAACGTGCGTTAACTTCAATTTAGCTCCAGCGATCGCGTTTTCTTTTAACATGTAATATGAGCGAAAAACCCGACAGGCACAAACACCTGCAATAAACCCCTTATCACTTGTGCATAACTGTTAGCGCTCCACTCCTAATCTGACCCTATATACAGATAACTTCCTTATGTGGTTGATGTTGTTGTGGTTTGGATTAAGCAAAACTAACATCATAAATTACGCAATGCCAGGCAGAAGGCTGTAAAGATAGTACTAATAGGAAATGTCGGCTTGATCATTAGACTATATGGGAACAAGAGAATGATTAGCCTAAGCATAAATAAAATAGAAAAGAAGAGAGAAGGAATAAGAAAAGAAGAGGATAAAAAGATAAAAATGAATATACATATGTGCATAGATAATACAATGAAAAATAGAATGGGTCTCAAAAAGACCCCCCATATCCGTCAGACTAGTTGTACAATTTTATACTGCATTATGGTGTTGGCAGTACTTGTATCAGGCGACTGTTTATTTGGTTAAGGGGAACATTGTTGAATGGCAATAAGAATAGTTACCAATGTTATTGACCCATGTATTTGATGACTATGTTTACTTTTTTATGTAAATATATAGAGATCTGATCCAGATAGTCTTGTCACCCTGCTGGTATTTAATCAGCACAGCTGGTATTTTTTTTTTCTTTCAATGATTTTGTTTTATTGAGATTTTGCAAAAAGAGAAAACATACATTGGTTGCCAAATAACATATTGACAAAAGTTCAAAGAAATAATAACATTTTCAAATAATATGAAAAGGGTGAATAACACAATAAAGGCTTCTGAAATCTCTATTTTATAGTACTTGTATCTTATATGTGTGACTATTTGGGTGACCACTCATAGGCCACTAGGATATAGGCAATGAAGAAGGTGTGACAGTCACATTTGCAGCCACTTTAGGGCCCTATGATTAGACATGTGCATGGCGAAAAAATTCGGTTCGGATCGATTCAGAGTTTTTCGAAGTTTGGTTCGGATCGATTCGAATTCGGAAAAATTTTGAATCGATTCGTTTCGGATTCGAAGAAATTCGGCTGGATTCGGTTCGATTCGGTTCAGAAATTCGGCAATTCGGTAAGTGTTAGGTGGGATTAGACTAGTATTATACTGTATATTAGGTGTTAACCTAACATACTGTATAATACTAGTGTAATCCCAATGGCCATCCAAATTTACGAATCGATTCGATTCGGTTTGATTTGGAAAATTCGGCAACATTTTAATTCGGAAATTCGGTTCGATCCGAATCGCCGAATTTGCCGAATCGAACCGAATCGCACATGTCTACCTATGATGAATAATAAGCTTTGATGTAGGTAATACTGAGTAAAAATTAAGGTAACTGGATTGCTAATATGATAAAGCATAACAGTGATAATAAAGATAGCATATAAGTAGAGTAATAGTAGGCATACAACAAAAACAAAGTTTATCAGCGGGTAAGCACCGCTAGGGAAAATATAATTGAGGGGAAGGGGGGAGGGGGGTGGGCCTTCTAAATGTTGATATAGGTAATTAGGGAATTAATATTGAGCACACATTTAAATGGACATAATAACCATAAGCAAGTACATAGAAATATAGTGGGCAGGATATTAGTATAAGGTCAATATGAGATATAATTAGTTAAAATTAAGGAGGCCACTCTTGAGTCATTTGTTTAACTTAAAGAATGTTGGCCATAATGGTGTGTACAGTGTCTTTTCTTTCCATACCTTGATATTGAGGTTATTAGTAAGTACATCAATAGACAAGTACTTGATATAAATGATACACGATATATCAAACAGTCTCATATTATTCACATACATGACTTTACCGAGCCCTGTGTCATGATAAGTCTAAAGAACTGGTTAAACTGAAAGTCAATGACTCCATTAACTAGATAGTCATTTTGATAGACATTTTGAGAAATAAGTACCTGTAGTTTACAGCTTGTATACCAAGGAAGACATATGGTCACTCTTAAGTTTATGATCGACAATACCATTCATGACCAATATAGTATATAAAAATTATGAATATGGTCAATGTATTATCAAGTAACTTATAATGAAACTGATAAAGAACATGGAAAACATATCAATTTAGTATATTCACAACTCTTAATCATTCTGAACACGATGAATGTAAGGTGAATAACTTTCTAGTTGTATAATAGCTTAATCTATACTATAATTGCATTTGTAATGTTCGTCCCCATCGGCAGTTACGCACACATCCTCAATGGTATGTTGGCACGCGCAGCCAAAAGAATTCACCCTTCCATTTTTGGAATCCACCGGGATGCAGCGAAGGCAAACAGAGCATTACAACAAAAAAAAAACACCGCCCGCACGAAGTATAACAACAACAAAAATGAACCTCCCACACAAAGTATTAACACATACACCGCATTTATGATTTTTTATTTAAACAGCCAATAGGATTTCAGTAGCTCTCATACTATTGACTGGTTTGAATTCAGTGTACGGCCGGTCGCTCCATGGCTCCGCGGTCTTCAGTTCCAGGGTCGCCGGTCTTCAGCTCCCCGGTCTTCGGTCTTCAGCTCCGCCCTCCGCTCCATGCCGGATTGTTCCTGGAAGAAGACTTCACCCCCTGGAACAGGAGCTTTTCCGCCGGACTTCAGGAATGGTGAGTACCAACCTGGGGGTTAGACTTTAGGTTTTTTTAAGTTTTTTTTTTTGGGGGGTGCTTTATTTAGATTAGGGATGGGCAGTAAAAGAACTAAATGCCCTTTTAAGGGCAATGCCTAAACAAATGCCCTTTTCAGGGCAATGGGTAGTTTAGGTTTTTTAGTGTTAGGTTCTTTTATTTTGGGGGGTTTGGTGGGTGGGGGTGGGATATTACTGTTAGGGGGACTTAGACTTTTTTTCTGTAAAAGAGCTGTTTATCTTGGGGCAATGCCCTGCAAAAAGCCCTTTTAAGGGCTACTGGAAGTTTATTCTTAGATTAGGGGGTGTTTTTATTTTGGGGGCTTTTTTATTTTCATAGGGATAAGGTTTAATTTGGTAAACTTTGGTAATTTGTTTTTTTATTTTCTGTAATTTTAGCTTAATTTAAACTTAGCTTTATTTTTTTTAATTTTTAAGAGTTTAATTAAAAAATAATATATATATATATATATATATATATATATATATTTATATATATATTTAGATTAGGGATGGGCAGCAAAGGAGCTGAATGCCCTGGTGAGTACCAACCTGGGGGTTAGACTTATGTTTTTTTAAGGTTTTTTTTGGGGGGGTTTGTTTTATTTAGATTAGGGATGGGCAGTAAAAGAACTGAATATCCTTTTAAGGGCAATGCCCATACAAATGCCCTTTTCAGGGCATTGGATAGTTTAGGATTTTTAGTGTTAGGTTTATTTATTTTGTGGGGTGATGGGTTTTACTGTTAGGGGGGACTTAGAATTTTTGGTATCTGCAAAAGAGCTGTTTAACTTAGGGCAATTCCCTACAAAAAGCCCTTTTAAGGGCTATTGGTAGTTTAGAATTAGATTAGGGGGTGTTTTTATTTTGGGGGGGCTTTTTATTTTCATAAGAATTAGGTTTTATTTTTCTATTTTTGATAATTTGTTTTTTTTCTGTAGTTCAATTTTCTTTTAAATTAACAACACATAGACTGAGAGGGGAGAGAGAGCAAATGAGAGGGGAGAGAGAGCAAATGAGAGGGGAGAGAGAGAGCAAATGAGAGGAGAGAGAGAGCAAATGAGAGGGGAGAGATCGAGCAAAAGAGAGGGGAGGGGAGAGATCAAAAGAGAAGGGAGAGAGAGAGAGCAAAAGAGAGGGGGAGAGAGAGCAAAAGAGAAGGGGAGAGAGAGAAAAAGAGAGGGGTGAAAGAGAGCAAAAGAGAGAGGGGAGAGAGAGCAAAAGAGAGAGGGGAGAGAGAGCAAAAGAGAGAGGGGAGAGAGAGCGCAAAAGAGAGGGGGAGAGAGAGAGAGCAAAAGAGAGGGGGGGAAGAGCAAAAAAAAGTGGGGAGAGAGCAAAAGAGAGGGGAGAGAGACAAAAAGAGAGGGGGAAGAGAGAGCAAAAGATAGGGGAGAGAGAGCAAAAGTGAGGGGGGAGAGAGAGAGCAAAAAAGAGGGGGAGAGAGAGCGCAAAAGAGAGGGGGGAGAGAGAGAGCAAAAGAGAGGGGAGAGAGCAAAAGAGAGGGGGGTAGAGAGAGCAAAAGAGAGGGGAGAGAGCAAAAGAGAGGGGGAGAGAGAGCAAAAGAGAGGGGAGAGATCAAAAGAGAAGGGAGAGAGAGAGCAAAAGAGAGGGGGAGGGAGAGCAAAAGAGAGGGGGAGGGAGAGCAAAAGAGAGGGGGAAGAGAGAGCAAAAGATAGGGGAGAGAGAGCAAAAGTGAGGGGGGAGAGAGAGAGCAAAAAAGAGGGGGAGAGAGAGCGCAAAAGAGAGAGGGGGAGAGAGAGAGCAAAAGAGAGGGGAGAGAGCAAAAGAGAGGGGGGTAGAGAGAGCAAAAGAGAGGGGAGAGAGCAAAAGAGAGGGGGAGAGAGAGCAAAAGAGAGGGGGAGAGAGAGCAAAAGAGAGGGGAGAGAGAGATCAAAAGAGAAGGGAGAGAGAGAGCAAAAGAGAGGGGGAGGGAGAGCAAAAGAGAGGGGGAGGGAGAGCAAAAGAGAGGGGTGAGAGAGAGCAAAAGAGAGGGGAGAGAGAGAGCAAAAGAGAGGGGGAGAGAGAGAGCAAAAGAGAGTGGGAGAGAGAGAGCAAAAGAGAGGGGTGAGAGTGCAAAAGAGAGGGGGGAGAGAGCAAAAGAGAGGGGAGAGAGAGCAAAAGAGAGGGGAGAGAGAGCAAAAGAAAGGGGAGAGAGAGTGCAAAAGATAGGGGAGAGAGAGAGCAAAAGATAGGGGGAGAGAGAGCAAAAGAGAGGGGGAGAGAGAGCAAAAGAGAGGGGGAGAGAAAGCAAAAGAGAGGGGGAGAGAGCAAAAGAGTGGGGGGGGAGAGAGCAAAAGAGAGGGGGGAGAGAGAGCAAAAGAGAGGGGGAGAGAGCGCAAAAGAGAGGGGGGAGAGAGAGCAAAAGAGAGGGGTGAGAGAGCAAAAGAGAGGGGGATAGAGAGAGCAAAAGAGGGGAGAGAGCAAAAGAGAGGGGGGATAGAGAGAGCAAAAGAGAGGGGAGAGAGCAAAAGAGAGGGGTAGAGAGAGCAAAAGAGAGGGGTGAGAGAGAGCTAAAGAGAGGGGAGAGAGAGAGCAAAAGAGAGGGGAGAGATCAAAAGAGAAGGGAAGAGAGAGCAAAGAGAAGGGGAGAGAGAGCAAAAGAGAGGGATGAGAGAGCTAAAGAGAGGGGGGAGAGAGCAAAAGAAAGGGGAGAGAGAGCAAAAGAGAGGGGAGAGAGAGCAAAAGAGAGGGAGAGAGAGCAAAAGATAGGGGAGAGAGAGAGCAAAAGAGAGGGAGAGAGAGCAAAAGAGAGGGGGGAGAGAGCAAAAGAGAGGGGAGAGAGAGCAAAAGAGAGGGGAGAGAGAGCAAAAGAGAGGGGGAGAGAGAGAGCAAAAGAGAGGGGGAGAGAGAGAGCAAAAGAGAGTGGGGGAGAGAGAGCAAAAGAGAGGGGAGTGAGAGTGCAAAAGAGAGGGGAGAGAGAGCAAAAGAGAGGGGGAGAGAGAGCAAAAGAAAGGGGAGAGAGAGAGCAAAAGATAGGGGAGAGAGAGAGAGCAAAAGAGAGGGGAGAGAGAGCAAAAGAGAGGGGGGAGAGAGCAAAAGAGAAGGGAGAGAGAGCAAAAGAGAGGGGAGAGAGCAAAAGAGAGGGGAGAGAGAGCAAAAGAGAGGGAGAGAGAGAGCAAAAGAGAGGGGGGAGAGAACAAAAGAGAGGGGAGAGAGAGCAAAAGAGAGGGAGAGAGAGAGCAAAAGAGAGGGGGGAGAGAACAAAAGAGAGGGGAGAGAGCAAAAGAGAGGGGAGAGAGAGCAAAAGAGATGGGGAGAGAGAGAGCAAAAGAGAGGGGGAGAGAGAGCAAAAGAGAGTAGGGGAGAGAGAGCAAAAGAGAGGGGAGTGAGAGTGCAAAAGAGAGGGGAGAGAGAGCAAAAGAGAGGGGGAGAGAGAGAGCAAAAAAAGAGGGGTGAGATAGCAAACGAGAGGGGTTGATAGAGAGAGCAAAACAGAGGGGATAGAGCAAAAGAGAGGGGAGAGAGAGCAAAATAGAAGGGAGAGAGAGAGCAAAAGAGAGGGTAGATAGAGCAAAAGAGAGGGGAGAGATCAAAAGAGAAGGGAAGACAGAGCAAAGAGAAGGGGAGAGAGAGCAAAAGAGAGGGGTGAGAGAGAGCTAAAGAGAGGGGAGAGAGAGAGCAAAAGAGAGGGGAGAGAGCAAAAGAGAAGGTAAGAGAGAGCAAAGAGAAGGGGAGAGAGAGCAAAAGAGAGGGGTGAGAGAGAGCTAAAGAGAGGGGAGAGAGAGAGAGAGCAAAAGAGAGGGGAGAGAGAGAGCAAAAGATAGGGGGGAGAGAGAGAGCAAAAAAGAGGAGAGAGAGAGCAAAAGAGAGGGGAGAGAGAGCAAAAGAGAGGGGAGAGAGAGCAAAAGAGAGGGGAGAGAGAGCAAAAGAGAGGGGAGAGAGAGCAAAAGAGAGGGGAGAGAGAGCAAAAGAGAGGGGAGAGAGAGCAAAAGGGAGGGGAGAAAGAGAGCAAAATATAGGGGAGAGAGAGAACAAATGATAGGGGAGAGAGAGAGCAAAAGATAGGGGAGAGAGCAAAAGAGAGGGGGAGAGAGAGAGCAAAAGAGAGGGAGAGAGAGAGAGAGCAAAAGAGAGTTGGGGAGAGAGAGCAAAAGAGAGGGAAGTGAGAGTGCAAAAGAGAGGGGAGAGAGAGCAAAAGAGAGGGGGAGAGAGAGAGCAAAAGAGAGGGGGGAGAGAGAGAGAGCAAAAAGAGAGGGGTGAGAGAGCAAATGAGAGGGGTTGATAGAGAGAAATTTTTTTGCTAAGAGGTGACGTTTTTACCTCCTAGCCAATAGCCGTGCAGAGAATCCGGCTTGGCGCCCATGGGAGCCAGATTTACCGCACGGCTATTGGATACGAGGTGACTATATTTGTTTCAATAGTCAATCCTAGCATTTGTACAACGCTAGAATTGACTTTCACTTTAATTTAACTCATCTATAGATTTATAATAGGGATAATAAACTATGAAATATGGAACTAGGGAAATATACTGGGGTTAGCTATAACAAATGCATATTGCTGAGACATTATCAGCTGTAGAACAGGTATATGTATAGCAATTCAGACTGCCTAAATAGTGACTTGGTAATCACCTGTTATACATGTAGAAATTACCACGGTACATACCTGATGCACAAGAAAACTCTGTTATTAAAACAGAACAGTATCAGTAAGAACTATAAGGAGTAGCTGCAGATGAGGATTAGAGTGGTATTATAATGCACAACCTTATCAAATACATAGCTCAGTAACATCATATCTAACATTACAAAGGCTTATGAGGGAAAATTATATATTTATATTCACATGGATGAAATCATGTATATGTACCACATACATAAATAGAAATGAAAACTGGAGCTATGTATCGCAACATTTCAGGCCTAAGATGCACTAGTTGAGCTGTGCAGACTTGAACAGCGTATTAGGTATGTTAAAGATTGTTTATTTGTGGGAGACATTACAGCCGTAAAACCTATGTAAAGTCTTGTAGCTGATGGAGGCCAGGTGTGGAATTCTGCTTAACCCACTCTAGAAGTGACAAACTGGGTCATATCCTGTTGATAATAAAACTGGGGTAGGGTTTGGATCGATTGGCAGCGGGACTGCCACTGGACAGGTGAAATCGGTCGGCTGAGATTGCGGTATAGCTGTGAGTCCAGATAAGTAAGTGTCCAGCATCATATACTACATTGTCTCCCATGGCTTCTAGCGTGTTTTCCGGAACCTTCGCTCTCTCTCTGTGCTGCTAGGGTCTGACTGTCAATGCTCCTTGCATTGGTTGTATTGCCGCCACATATCAGGAGGCCGGCGTCTCCATCCCGAATGTCGGCTATAGAGGATTCTGTGTGAGGTCTGTTCTGCTGCTTGATGGCATCAGATCTAGCTGTGACATAAGGAATCCGATTTTCCCAGTTTGGTGAGGTGAAGTTCTGCAATAGGCAGCTTTGATTTTTGTCTGCCCTGGAAGAAAGGATACTTGCAGCAGCTTGTTGTTCTGTGTACTGCATAATGTTATCCCCTCTCCGCCATCTTAGGTGCGCTGACGTTTCCTTAAACATGTGGGTCTTTGATTAACTGTGTGAGTTCATTAATATTTCTGTGCATCTGCAGGTCAAGCTTTATGAAGAGTGCATGTATCAGAGAATGGTAGTCCTCTTCCATGGTCAAAATAAGGTGTATAGCTCAGGGTTCCTGCTTTTTAAAACAATATTTGCTCGGAGCTCCTGAGAACTAGTGATGTCCAGTTCATGAACGAATCGTTCATTTGAACTGGATCTTTTCAGTGAACTGTATGAATCAGTTCACCAGACTGAACTGATTCGTTTCAAACAGTTCACTTCCTGAGTCTGCAGCAGCACTAGTAATACGATCCTAGAGTGTGTACTGCTTCTGCTAACTCCTCCTTTGCAATGAATCAGACAGTCTCACTCTAGGATCATATTACCAGTACTGTTACTGATTCAAGAAGTGAACTGTTTGCAAACGAATCAGTGTACTGTTAACTCCTTTGCAGTGAATCATTCAGTTAACAGTACACTGATTCAAATATACCCCTAACTGCAACTAAATTAACTCTTACAAAAGTAGCAGGTCTCAACCTTATATTTATAAACCAAAACTCTGTATGGCTTATAAATAAATATAAGGTTGAGACCTGCTGCTTCTGTAAGGGTTAATTTAAGGTGCAGTTAGAGGTATATTTGAATCAGTGTACTGTTAACTGAACGATTCATTGCAAAGGAGTCAATTAACAGTACACTGATTCAAATATACCCCAAACTGCACCTTAAATTAACCCTTAGAGAAGCAGCAGGTCTCACCCTTATGTTTATTTATAAGCCATACAGAGTTTTGGGCTGTTTACACATTAATACCGTTAAAATTTAAGGTCATATTCTATTGTCACTTTTATTATAATATAAGTCTTTTATAAGATATGCATATCTTAGGAAAATACATACAACACAGTACATAGAACAGAGTATACAGCATGCTCTGTTATATGTACTGTGTTGTATGTATCTGTGAAGGAGCCAACGCTGCCTGGCTGTGAGGACTCAGGAGGAGCTGAACTGAATCATGAGTCACACAATTCACACAGTCAGTGACTCATGATTCAGGAACGAATCTGCGGCTCTACAGTTCACCTACTGAACATGAGGTAGAGCCTCTATCTCATGTTCAGTAGGTGAACTGGTGAATCGGTTCATAAACCGGTTCAGTTAATCGAACTGTCCGAAATGAACCGATTCACACAGAAGAACCGAACTTCCCATCTCTACTGAGAACTGCGTCTGCATCATTCTGCGGCAAGCTCCGCCCCCACAGCTGGTATTTTTAAGGTTCAGGTCAATATAGAAAATAAATTTATATAGAAAAAAAGTCCCTGCCCTGGTAAAAGAGTGTGGTAGAATCTTGTTATCAACAAAATGATCATTTAAACTGCTAGTAGTTATGCAAATGTATGCTTATGAGCATGGACAGAATGGCATCCCTAGACCCAGGACATAAATAATTGCACACGTTCCATATCTATCTTTTATACTACTACTAAAGTGTACTTGTATGCCATCCTATTAATGTGCTTTGTGTTTTTGTGCTAACTGAGCTCTAGTAAAGAATTTTTTTTTTTTTTTAAAAACAAATATATAAATAATTGTATATTATATGCATATGATGGGTTATCTGGTAGACACACAAAATGAGGTTATACAGTAGTGGAAATGTTATCTGGATTACACCTGCCCTGCATGTAATTGATGTTAAATTGTATCAGCATATCTGAAAAGACTGACACACAATTTATACTAAACCAAAAATATTAAAATATGTTAACCCGTTTAAAAAAATAGCATGAATACTAAAAGCAAAGAACACAGACTGAGGTAAGGGGAAGCATGTACCTTAAAATAGGTCTTACAGCATGATCAGCCTTATTCATAGACGTCATGATCGACACGTCAGTCTTGCTCTTCTCTCTTTTAAATGGACATTGTACTATACAATTTGTTTTCCCTTAAAGGGACATAATACTCATATGCTAAATCACTTGAAACTGATGCAGTATAGCTGTAAAAAGCTGACAGGAAAATATCACCTGAGCATCTCTAGGTAAAAAAGGAAGATATTTTACCTCACAATTTCCTCAGCTCAGCAGAAAGTTCTGTGTAAAAAGTTATACTCAGCTGCAGCCAGCTGCAGGTAAAAAAAAATAAAAAAATTAAGAAATGAACAGCTGCCAATCAGCATCAGCAGTGCTGAGGTCATGAACTCTTTTACTGTGATCTCATGAGATTTCACTTAACTCTCATGAGATTTCATAGTAAACTTCCTTAAAACTGAATAGGGAAATAAGATGAGAGTGCACGAGGCTCACCCCTTCGGCTGTCCCGGGACAGACATACTGATATGCTGATTAGAAATCCTTTACAATGGGATGTGGCTACTGAGGAACTTTTGAGGTAAAATATCTTTCTTTCTTACATAGAGATGTTCAGGTGATATTTTCTAGTCAGCTTTTTACAGCTATACTGCATCACTTTCAAGTGTTTCAACATTTGGGTATTATGGCCCTTTAATGTGGTCCAAATCCCTTGTTATGCTTAAAGGGAAATGAAACCCAATTTTTTTATTTCATGAATTTGAAAGAGTATGTCATTTTAAACAGCTTTCTAATTTATTTCTATTATCTAATGTGCTGCATTGTCTTGATATCCTTTGCTGAAAAGCATATCTAGATATTCTCAGTAGCTGCTGATTGGTGGCTGCACATAAATGCCTCATGTTATTGGCTCACTCATGTGCATTGCTATTTCTTCAACAAAGGATATCTATAGAATGAAGCAAATCAGATAACAGAAGTAAATTGGAATGTTGTTTAAAACTGTATTCTCTACCTGAATCATGAAAGAAAAAAATCTGGGTTTAGTGTCCCTTTAATGCAGAACATTAAATGTATGGTAATTATTCCTTCATGTTTATTTGAAATAGTTGTTTTTGCTCATTAAGTTCTAAAAATGCGCTTTCGCTGCCTGGACAGATCAGGGGAGATCTCCAAAACAGTCATACAAATCATAGTGGCACATTGCTGTCTACATAACATGGCACAGGAGCATGGGATGTTGAACAATTTACTTCCACCACCACAGCCCCCAGGTGAAATCTTTGAGCCTGATGTAATTAATCATCCCCAACCACTCAATGCCCATTTGGAGGTCTATTTATCAAATGTCTGTCGGACCTGATTCGACAGTGCGGATCAGGTCTGACAGACATCGCTGAATGCGGAGAGCAATACGCTCTCCGTATTCAGCATTGCACCAGCAGCTCTTGTGAGCTGCTGGTGCAACGCCGCCCCCTGCAGACTCGCAGCCAATCGGCCGCCAGCAGGGGGTGTCAATCAACCCAATCATACTCGATCAGATTGAATTGTGGCGATACCTGTCCGCCTCATCAGAGCAGTCGGACAGGGTTATGGAGCAGCGGTCTTTAGACTGCTGCTTCATAACGGCTGTTTCTGGCGAGTCTTCAGACTCGCCAGAAACACGAGCCCTCAAGCTCCATTCAGAGCTGGATAGATAGGCCCCTTGGAGAGAACTGCAACTATTCGAGATTTCGTTGCAGGTATTTTTGTAGTATTGTAATGAGACCTTTTAGTTATTTATTATGTTTTTAATAATACACATTTGTTTCTTTTAATGTTTTACAGATTGAAGATTGTCAGTTACAGATGATCAGAAATGGAAAACCACTCCCCTTCCTCTCGCCTCATCCCCATATTTACCACATTTTCCCTAATAAATGTGTACTTTACTCAAATATAGTCATGGTGAATGTTTCTTTATTTCCAGCTATGTACTAATCAATGCATTCATCTTTAAAGGGACCTACAAATATCACTTCTCTTATGATTTATGTATAACATAATTATCTAAAATCTCATTTTAATTATATTCCAAATATTACTTTATTCTCTTGGTATCATTTTTTAACGAGCAGCCCACTCCTGGTTAATAAAAATGAGTACATGGGTGAGCCGATGACAACCAGGATATATATGTTGCCAATGCCAACCATTAACAGCTCCAACATAAGTTCTATGCTGCTCCTGATCTTACCTAGATAAAACTATAATCAAAGGATACTAAGAATATTAAGCAATATATAGAATATAATTATATTAGATGTGCTTGTAAATATATATGTTTTAGCAAAATAATGGAATCAAATATTTGTTTTATGTCACTTTAAATTAAAGGGATAGTGTATTCCCAATAAAAAATTCATGAACCAGATAAATCATTCAATTCCAATCAACTTACATATGTACTCATAATCAATTTAATTTTGTAATGTTTCTTATTTCAATCATGTATTTAAGTTTAGGAGTAGTGATGTCGCGAACGGCGGACTCGAACTTCCGCTACTGTTCGCGAACCGGGCGAACCGCCATTGACTTCAATAGGCAGGCGAACTTTAAAACCCACAGGGACTCTTTCTGGCCACAATAGTGATGGAAAAGTTGTTTCAAGGGGACTAACACCTGGACTGTGGCATGCCGGAGGGGGATCCATGGCAAAACTCGCACGGAAAATTACATAGTTGAAGCAGAGTCTGGTTTTAAGCCATAAAGGGCATAAATCACCTAACATTCCTAAATTGTTTGGAATAACGTGCTTTAAAACATCAGGTATGATGTTGTATCGATCAGGTAGTGTAAGGGTTACGCCCGCTTCACAGTGACAGACCAAACTCCCCGTGTAACGCACCGCAAACAACCGCAAACAGTCCATTTGCACAACCACGAGATAGATAGATTTGATAGATAGATACATAGATCAATAGATGCAATATACATATGATAGATACAAATTACATAGATCAATAGATGCAATATACATTTGATAGATACAAATTACATAGATCAATAGATGCAATATACATTTGATAGATACGAATTACATAGATCAAAAGATGCAATATACATTTGATAGATACGAATTACATAGATCAATAGATGCAATATACATTTGATAGATACGAATTACATAGATCAAAAGATGCAATATACATTTGATAGATACGAATTACAAAGATCGATAGATGCAATATACATTTGATAGATATGAATTACATAGATCAATAGATGCAATATACATTTGATAGATACGAATTACATAGATCAATAGATGCAATATACATTTGATAGATACGATTTACATAGATCAATAGATGCAATATACATTTGATAGATCCGAATTACATAGATCAATAGATGCAATATATATTTGATAGATACGATTGATAGTTAGATAGATTTGATAGATAGATAGATAGATTTGATAGATATATAATTTCCCTGACAGAGAATTACAATAAGACATGCGGTCTGTGACCCATGGTAAGGTTCCCAGAGGCAGTTGCGCCGCCAGGGGACGTGAATATGGCATGGATTTTCGGAACCGGGAGATGGAAAAAGATGATTGGTCGGTCCTCCTGCTTCAAATTTGGGGCACTGCGCGTACAATCTATTGTGTCACCAGATATGAGTGGTGTGTTAAGTAGTACTATTCTGGTGGCACTGAGGATGGAAGTAGGCACAGTATATGCTGTGAGCCTGACACACAGGCTGGCACTAGTGGCAGGCTGGCCTGGCAACTAAAATTAAATAACACTAGCAGACTGATGTAAAAGGTTTTTTTTTTAAATTTACACTAATGTTACAACACATATGAGTGGTGGCACTGAGGATGTAAGTAGGCACAGTATATGCTGTGAGCCTGACACATAGGCTGGCACTAGTGGCAGGCTGGCCTGGCAACTAAAATTAAATAACACTAGCAGACTGATGTAAAAGTTTTTTTAAAAAAAAATTTACACTAATATTACAACAGATATGAGTGGTGGCACTGAGGATGGAAGTAGGCACAGTATATGCTGTGATCCTGACACAGGCTGGCACTAGTGGCAGGCTGGCCTGGCAACTAAAATTAAATAACACTAGCAGACTGATGTAAAAGTATTTTTAAAAAAATTTTACACTAATGTTACACCAGATATGAGTGGTGGAACTGAGGCTGGCAGTGGCAGGCTGGCCTGGCAACTGAAATTAGATTACACTAGCAGACTGATATAAAAGTTTTTTTTTTTTTAATTTACACTAATGTTACACCAGATATGAGTGGTGGCAGTGAGCAAGTATGCACAGTATATTCTGTGAGCCTCACACACAGGCTGACAGGCAGGCAAATGCAATTAGATTACAAAAAAACAAAAAAAAACGACTGAAGTTCTAGCCCTTCAGGACTGTAGTGGACACTGAATACACTAGCCTAGCTATCAATTTCCCTAAAAAATCAGCAGCAGCAGCACTATCACTCCTCTCACTAAGAATGCAGGATCAGAATGAATCTAAAATGGCTGCTGCCCAGGAGCTGGGAGGGAGTGTCTGCTGCTGATTGGCTGTAATGTGTCTGCAGACTGTGAGATACAGGGTCAAAGTTTACTCAATGATGACGAATAGGAGGCGGATCGAACATCGCATATGTTCGCCCGCTGCGGCGAACGCGAACAAGCTAAGATCGCTGGGAACTGTTCTCCGGCGAACTGTTCACAACATCACTATTTAGGAGCCGTTCCATTTAATGTTCAGCACCTGTGGTGCACTTGCTTGATTGTTGCCTACATTTAGACAACAATCATCAAGTGCTCCCCATGTGCAGAATCAAAGTAAAGTGTAGGACCTACCTAGGGACGGAACAAGTTAAGGGGGAATTTATTGGAAGAAAGGAAAGTGAAGAAAGGGTTAAAGAAGGAGGGTAGTAGGCTGGACAGCTAGAGAGTAGGAGGCGGAGATTCAGAAGTGATAAAAGGAATGGTAAAACAGAAAGTAAATCACTAACCTGTTTCTTGTCTTGCAGGTGTCATCATGGAGAGATCCAAGCGTTCTGCGAAGGCTCCAAGGAGGTTTGCTGAAGAAGAGTTACCTGGAAAGAAGAAGAGGACAACAGTTACAGTAGCTGGTGACACAGTGGTTGTCTGTGACCCCTCTATTTCTACTACAGTGGCTTCTCTGTCTGTCACTATCCCTTCCCCTGCAGTATCATCTGCTGCTGGGGCCCTTCCTATAACTGGCTCTTTTCTTCCTATCTACTCTATTTCTGTCCCTACTCCTTCCTCTGCCCCTATTTTTTCCTCTCCTGTTTCCCTACCTAGCTTGGTCACTTCTGCTAGCTTTTCCTGTCCTGTTCCTTCTTTTCCTTTTGGGCCCCTTGTCGCTCCCCACTCGTGTCTCTGTCCCTGCACTAGCCAGCCTGTCTTTACCTGCCCCTGTTCTTCCCCCCACCCGGTCCCTGGTGGCCTCCTTTGCTTCTGATCTTCAGAGGCATCCAGCAGCTGAGCAGCTGCTCCTGTCCCCAGAGCTCCGCTTTTCTCAGCGGAGCCCTGGGAGGTCCCCTTCGCCCACTTTCATTTCCGGGCAGCAGGGGATGGAAGGAAGGCCATGTGCACCATTTACTGAGCCACATGGCCTCCAGTGTCTTTCTTCTCCTCTTCTGGGTCCTGTGTGCGCACACGGCGTAGCTCCGCCCACCTCTCTCCCGGCCGCCATCTTGGATCCGGAGAGAGGCAGATCAACTGCTGCAGTGACCGGAGCTGTGTCGCTTGTGTGCGCAGCTCCTGTAGTGGATCCTCATAGCTCAATGGAGGTAGGGGGAGCTCCACGGGGGGCAGTGGGTCCCGTGGGTCCTTCACACTCGTGGGGGGGGGGGAGTAAAAAATCAGTAAAAAATGTTACTGGGCATACAGCTTTACCCGGCAATGATAAGCGGGTTAGCACTAGGAAACGAGCATTTAAAGGGCCAGTAGATATGCTTATAACTCCTACCAGGGGTGTTTCTAAAGTTAGGTTAGGCCATATGGATCTGATGTCTAGCCTTAAGAAAAGGTTATTAGCTAGGAATATAACGGGTGATCACATGTTTGGGGTTATGGTGACTGAAGTTGCAACTGGGCGGTCCGCTGGGCCATCTGTTTCTGCCTGTGGTGCTCCCATTGTTTCTTCTGTTTTGCAGGGGGAAAATAGGAACGAATCAATGGCGGAGGTGAATCTTGGTGGTCAGGAGATGCCTGTGTCTGCAACCAGGGTGGTAGCTACCGGAGGAGAGGCTGCAGTGGAGACATCAGGAGCAGTACCTTCGACAGCAGCGTCAGGGAGTGGAAAGTCAATGCTTGCACCACACCTTAGGGAAGATGATTCCTCTACGTCAGGGGATTCAGATAGTTCCACGGGATTGAAGGATGAGGGACATCGCAAGCTATTTAGGAAGATTCATAGACTAGTAGGTAAGAAGCCTAAATCAGTAGGGGTTAACAATGTGCTGTCAGGGAGCGAGGTTGCGGGAACTACAGGGATTTAGCAGGGCAGGATGCTATTAAGGGAAAGAAATCCGGGGTGGCAGGGACAGCGGACACCTATCCCTGCATAATCAATTTGTTGCACTCTCATTTGAAACCCAGGATAGCTAGAAAAATTAGAGAGGGGCGCTACGTGAAAATTTTTGAGTTATCAAGAGCGGCGTATCAAGTTAGGGAGATGGCGGAGGATGGCACAAGGGATAAAAAAGTGAAGAGGCCTGAAACTTATCAGGAATGGATGAGGTGCTTTAGGGTGTTGGCTTCGTGTTATATAGAAGCAAATCCGGGTTAGGCAGTTAATATACTCAAATATATGGAGGTCATTGACGACATCCATGAGCGTGGTAAGGGTACAGCTTGGCATCAATATGACGCTCAGTTTAGGAGTATGTTAGAGGCGAACCCGGTCCTTACTTTTGGGATGAAAGAAATGGACCTTTGGTCCAATCTGGATCTCATGGAGGGGGCAGCATCAGTTGCAGCGAAGTCCTTTAGTACTGGGCAGCAGATTCGTAAGAAAGGGGGTAGGGAATGCTGGCGGTTTCAAGAAAAGTTGTGTGACAGGGGGGCGCAGTGTTTTTTTCGGCACGTATGTATATATTGTGGGGGAGTCCACTCAGGGAATGAATGTAGTCGAAAAAGGGATAGTTACAGCGGTGAGCAGCAATTCAGGCAGAGTGCGGCGGGCAAGGGCGCCTATGCCAACGAACCTCGTAGCAATAATTAGGGTGCTTAGGGCGTATCCGGATAGGCAGAGTTTTTATGATGGGCATGTTATATGGTTAGAAGCCCAGTGTTATTTAGTTTTAGAACCTAGGGTTCATACTGAGAGTGCAGTTAATCTCTCACGGCTTTAAGGGATTAATTTTAGGGAGTTAGCGACGGTGGTGGTCAGAGAGGGTAACACTTGTCCAACTAATTTCTGGCAGGTGGCAAGTTCTGGGGAGCGGCATTAAGACTGTTAAAAGGTTCGCTGGCACCTAGGACTTGGCAGGCTTACAGTATTGCTTGGAGCGAGTGGAGTAAATTTCTGCACGTTTTTAACACCACATGGAAAACTCCTTCGGTCCAATTATTTATTACTTGGTTGGGTTCACTGGAGATAGCGGGTGTCTCTCCTGGGGCTATAGACAGGATGGCGGCAGCAGTTGCTTTCTTCTCTAAATTGTACAGGGTGGAGGACGTGACTAAGAGTTTTTTAGCTAGGGCTGCATTGCGGGGAGTGCATAGGTTAGGGGGCAGACAGAAGGATGTAAGGGAACCAATTACCAGGGCCAGGTTAGCACAGTTAATTGAGCAGCTAGACAGGGTTTGTATTTCGGAGTTTGAGGTGTTGTTGTTCTCTGTGGCATTCTCTGTGGCATACTTTGCGGCCCTTAGAATAAGCGAGTTTGTGGCTAGATCCAGGGTACAGGATTATTGAGGGAGCATGAGAGGTTAGTGGATCAGGCAGTGTTGGTATTTGTGGCAAGATCTAAGACGGATCAGGCAGGGAGGGGTAGATGGCTCAATTTGCTTTCGCAGGTGGATCCATCTATCTGTCCAGTAATTCTTTGCAGAAGATTTGTTGCAATTAGGCCGGATGTGGGTGGGCCGTTTCTAGTGCACAAAGATGGTTCGTATTTATCCCAATTTCAGTTTAGGTCAGTTTTAAAAAGGGTTGTGAGCAGGCTGGGGTGGGACCCGGCGGCACCACATTCGTTTTGAATTGGTTTGGCCACGGATGATATGTCAGGGCATTCAGAGGTACAGATCAAGGCATTGGGGCGGTGGTCGTCAGGGCAGTATAAGAAATATATCAGGCCCCTGGATCAGTATTAAGTGGAGTGTTGTCAGTTAGATATTTATTTGGTTCTGTTAATTGTGGATTTTGGGGTTGGGAGTTTGGGGAAGCCAGGACCTTATGGTTTGTTGATGTTACTTTCAGGTCAGGTCGCAGTTTGCAAGAGGATTTGGATTATTGGCCATTCTTACATTCATTGGGCGGCTATTCAAGCTGCATCGCAACCAGGAGGACAGCAGCTGGGACTGCCGTCTGAAAAGTTTTCTATTAGGTGGTTAGGCAGGAGGGGTATGATGTGGACACATTTACCGGAGCAAGTGGCAGAGGCCAGGAGGAGATGGGGCAAGCCTCAAGTTATTCTCCTCCATTTGGGTGGAAATGACGTGGGGACAATGCCGATGGGAGACTTATCGGACATCATTGTTTCAGAGATTAGGTGGCTCAAAGCGCAATTTCAGGGTGTGACCATTATTTGGTCAAATATTATTTCAAGGAATGTTTGGAGGCATATGGCTGCCAGGAAGGCGGGTTTCAGGGTAAAACGGAAACTCAACAGAGACGTGAGTAAGGTAGTGTTGGAGACTGGTGGTAAGGTGGTCTTGCATGATAACATCAGGATTGATTATGCGGGTTTGTTCAGGAAGGATCAGGTACACCTGTCAGATAGGGGTGTGGATTTGTTTTTGGGTAATATCAGGCAGGTCCTGGCTTCTTGTTTTTGTTAGTGGGGCAAGAGCACCTTGTCCTCTTTTGGGTGGTGGGAAGGGGTGTGGCAACAAAGTTAATTCACAGGACAAGTATAGAAGGAAGGGACAGTGGGCGTTGAGGACCCTAGTCGCTGAGGGGCTAGGGATTGGTCGGCTCGCTGGGCGATCTTCCTTGAGCGGACAGGTAGGCTGAATAAGGGCGTCCTCATTCCCAGGGCGGCCACACCCCTTAGTGGGTTGATAGGACATGTTTATCTTGCCAGCTATTAGCAGTCTGTTATTTAGAATATTTAAGTATGCTTTAATAAAACAACCCCTCCCCCCGTTGGGGGAGGTTGGTTTTCTCCCAACCCTGAGTGTCGTGTTGTTATTCAATGTATGGGTTATTAAGTTGGGGTGTTGGTAATAGCTTGACTGGATTCAAGTAAGAAATTTAACCCCTTAGGAAAGTGTAGGACCTACCTGTAATGCTCTAACTTACTGCCCCTTTAAGTATGGCCCTCCTCCTTCAGCCTATTTAAGCCAGCACTTCCTCTAACACTCTGCTTAGGTATCTTCAATTGCAGAGAGTTTCCTTCCTGTGCAACTTACTGAAGCCAATCAACTACAGACTGCTGTTGCTCCTCAGTCTGTATCAGCTGCTAACTTAAAGGAGCTGCAGCCTTTTTCACTGCTTCTGGATTCACTTTCAGTTTCTCTATAACAGCAGGACACTCCACACTGAAGCTGCATTGTTCCTCTCCTGCTGTCTGGAAAAGCCTTTAACCTTAAAGGGACAGTTTACTCAAAAATTTTCTCCCCTTTAATTTGTTCCCAATGATCCACTTTACCTGCTGGAGTGTATTAAATTGTTTACAAGTAGCTCCTTTACCCTTATATTGGCATTTGAAATTGTTGATTTAGCATGTGGTATCCCCACCTATTCTGAAAGTTTGTGGCCGCGCG
This sequence comes from Bombina bombina, assembly GCF_027579735.1. Taxonomy (NCBI): domain Eukaryota; kingdom Metazoa; phylum Chordata; class Amphibia; order Anura; family Bombinatoridae; genus Bombina; species Bombina bombina. The sequence continues at coordinate 49,292,954 of NC_069499.1, read as the reverse complement.
TACCAGCTATAGATAAGCTTTGTAAACACAGCCAGCAGAAGAAATTACACTCCCAGTGCGATATAGCAGAGATAAGGTAATAAAATGTTGATTTTCCATTGTTCTCTCAAAGTACTGGTCAATGTTTTAAGGACAGATATAAGATAAAGAAGCAGGTATATTTGCACAATGTGATACAGTAATGAGATCGGATTATACCTACAAGCTCAACCCATTTTATTAGGTTGTGGCTTCAAAACACAAAATCAGAGCTTTAATATACACAAATAAGCCTTAAAAAGCTAATTTTCATACATTTTTTACTCTGCAGTTGGTAAAAAAAGCAATTGTAAACACATTAAGGGAAAAACTATTTTACAGTATACTGTCCCTTTAACTACTGAATTACTGCTGGCAATCACTGCTCTTATGATCTCCTATACAGGACTGCATTCCTTCCATAAGATAAGTTGTTTCCCTTACAATCTATGCTTATGTGTGCTGCTCATTAACTCTCACAAAGTATGTGCTTGCTATAATATGTAATACAACAAATCTTACTAGTTCTTTTTGCTAACAGCACACACACTAATCATCAACTTGTTATAACCTGTTGCTTAAATGGACTGCAATTAACAAACTTTGTCTCTAACTGTTATTGATGAACTACTAATCTAAAACAGAGATTGTTTGTTTATTTTTCCATTAATCTCAAGGCAGCCCCTGTGTTCAGATAATGTTTTCACATCTACCCACAACATTAGTATCAGCTGCTAGCCAGCTAACCCTTAATTAACCAACTATTGCTAGCAGTCTTGTCTGTTCTCTCAGACACAGACTGCTACTGATAGTTAAATCAAATTGCAGTTTCCTATGGTGTGGCCTCTTGTCAATGATTCCACTCTAACAACAACTGCTAACAAACTCTGATATGACACTACCTAGGGACGGAACAAGTTAAGGGGGAATTTATTTGGAAGAAAGGAAAGTGAGGAAAGGGTTAAAGAAGGAGGGTAGTAGGCTGGACAGCTAGAGAGTAGGAGGTGGAGATTCAGAAGTGATAAAAGGAATGGTAAAACAGAAAGTAAATCACTAACCTGCTTCTTGTCTTCCCTCCCAGCCCTCCCTGTTTGGTTTATGTTATTGCTTTACAGGTGCTGATGCAGATAGACGAGCGGTTCGTGATTTCAGCTGGCTTAGTCTTCCCTTGGCAGGGGGCTACATAGTCATGTGGACCTTTGTAAGTCCAAGGGCGTTAATAAGTAGTATGGGGTTTCCCGTCGGGACTAACAGTCTTTTGGCTGGGGGACCGATGACTATCCAGTTCTGGAGCCCTCTCAACCCGTTAGGTAGTTTGGAGTTTGCATGGCACCATGCTTTCTCAGGGCGGCGGAAAGGGGTCTGGCAACAAAGTTAATTCACAGGACAAGTATAGAAGGAAGGGACAGCGGGCAGTGAGGACCCTAGTCGCCGAGGGGCTAGGGATTGGTCGGCTCGCTGGGTGATCTTCCTTGAGCTGACAGGTAAGCGGAATGAGGGCGTCCTCATTCCCAGGGCGGCCACACCCCTTAGTGGGTTGATAGGACAGGTTTATCTCGCCAGCTATTAGCAGTCTGTTATTTAGAATATTTAAGTATGCTTTAATAAAACAACCCCTCCCCCCGTTGGGGGAGGTTGGTTTTCTCCCAACCCTGAGTGTCGTGTTTTTATTCAATGTATGGGTTATTAAGTTGGGGGGTTGGTAATAGCTTGACTGGATTCAAGTAAGAAATTTAACTGTACAAGTCTCTGAGACAACATCGTCTGTAGCA